>NC_058065.1:1344164-1356664 GCF_020085105.1 Siniperca chuatsi | reverse complement strand
GGGGGTCACCTGCTGCTTTCACTTTCCTGCGCTGCGCTGCGCTGCGCTGCGTGTTTGGGAAGCCGCTGAATAAAGTCTTTATTTTATCTTTAGGAGAACCATGAAGCAGTCTGAAACATTATGGGGGCAGCTGTAAGAACTCGTGAGGACTCGGTGCGACACCGGAGGTCTAAACACGACAGAGTAAAGTCCACGTCGTCACTGAGTAGCGCACAGAAACGGCAATATCAAATTGATATCACTGTAATGTTACAGTGACATACAGAACTCCGTTTAAAAAGCAGCACATTTAAAATGGATAAGACTTAGTTTTACCTTCTTCCCGTTAACGAAGAAGATGAGTTCGTCAGACCCGGACCAGCAGCCAGTGTCGGTGTCGGCCATGGTCCCGTTCAGCTCTGGTGGACCCTCGGCTCGGTATGGGACTGTAACGGCTGCGCGCAGAGAGGTGTGTCTTCCGGGAACCTGGAGACTGAAAGTGCTCCTCCTCTTTCAAAACACCACGACCCAGAAACCCCACTGAAGCCGAATCCGGTGGTGCGTTTATGTGCTCCCAAATCACCCGGAGGTTTCCCTTACACACCACTTATCAATACATAAAATCTGGAATAATCAATTTTCTGCCATTGATTAATCCAGTTTGGAACGGACTTTCTCTGAGCAAAGGAAGGACATGATCTGACTGGTTGTACACTTGTGACTGCAGGAGGAAGTGATAAAGGGCAGCGATTACAGCCCTCTTCAGCCTGAGTATTCACAGCCAGGCTCTACCTGGAGGTCAAAGGTCACCCAGCTGCTCACTACTGTTTGATTTTTCACTCACAAGTGGAAGAGAGCAAAGATAAACGGTGGTAATGATCTGAATGCGATAATAACATTATGTAATAAAGGATAATAGTGTGTACACATGGTAATACTATTATTCAATAATTCATAATATAATAGAAACGGTGATTGAATACACGCCTGAGGTCGCTCATGTGACGGCGGCAGGGAAGAGATCTGATTTTCTCCCCGTTAGCCACTCCGGCTGCTCGGAGGCTGAACTCCTGCCCGAGCTAACCGAGCTAATGCTCCACGACCGCTCTCTGCATAACCAGGGCAACTTAAAAACCCCTGAACCTTTGTTTTCATACAGTCGCCTCAGGAATATCTGAGAAGGCAACACCAGAAAAGCACAATAAAGTTGTTTATCAGTAGAAATGTAGATTCTCCAGCCCAACGAGGCGCTATGGGAGCACTATTAAACACAGATTACTAAAGAAAATAGTAATTAATATAATTATTATTCAATAATTCATTTTAGTGGAGCATTATAGAAGGTAAAGCATTCTGAACATATAGTGTAATAAAAAACTCTAGCTATGTTGGTTGGTAGCTAGCTAACCGTTGCCAGGTACGGAGAAGCTAACTAAGCTAACATAAAGACGGTGTCGTCTGTGGAGTGTAGAAAAGGTTTCAGTCGTGGTCATCTGGACGCTGTTTTCAGAATCAAGACGTTTCGGCTCCCATCCGGAAGTCATTCTCAATTGTGAAAATGGTCTGAGAACTCAGAAATTTAAGCTACTCTGTGTTACATAAGCCCCGTCCTCGGGGAGGAGTCTACCTGAGTATCTGCTGATTAGCTAGTTTCACCTGAAACTGATCTAATAGTTTCCATGATGGCCCAGTAATCAGTAATCAGGCCTGTTGTTTTCTGGCTGCACCTCCCTCATCACTGTTCAGTACCTGATTAGCATGTGATTGGCTTGACCACGGTGTTAATACACTGTGGTAAACTTTGGGCAGGTTGAATCTCAGACCACCATTTCTGTTCAAAGGGGGGTTCTCTGATCTGATTTCTACGACTGAAACCTTTTGCCTCCGCCAACCAATCAGGCTGCAGCTTGCGTCCCGCCTGAAGACCTAAACCGAGTAAAAGGTATAAAGTGTATTTTTGGCAAAATGGAAGTTATCGCTGTGTTGGACTGAGCGATGAAGGGCGTAACTCACCGGGTCACGGCTAGCCAGGCGCGGTTCGCAGTCACGTGACTCCGATGAGGCTCGATACTCAGAATGAGGCAGGAAGCGAAAGGCTCTGCGGGGAATAAATAGACTTTGGAAGCAACAAGAAAGTGTAGATTCAGTTCCTCTGACTTCTGCTCTTTATTGGCTGCAACTATTTCCTGTTATTTTGAGGTTAGGGACCAGTTCCTCTCTTCTGACTGTCGAATCATCGCTTTCATAACGGCAGCTACGGAAAGACGAGCTCCCGTTTTTAGTTTGGTTTTTTTTCACGTTCACTGCAGGTTTTTGAGTGTTTTCTCCTTCGCAGACGGCAGGAAGGGTTCGTGTCAAAGTTTCAGGAGCCGAAAGGTGAAACTAAACTGTGAACAGCTGACGGCCCGATTAGTTGCCGACCTGCAAACACAAACAAGCGTCTGATCAAAGAGCTGCAGCTAAACCTCTCAGCACACGCTCAGCAGATTTCATGCTGGACTCTTTAATTCGCCTCCTTGTTTCCTTACAGATTTTGAATGGAGTCTGGTGAAGCTAAATCTCATTTAATGTCTTTTACACATTTACAGAACATTTCAAAGATGTTTTAAATGATCGAGAAGATGTCGGAGTGTTTGTTTTTTTAACGTTTTCTAGTTTCTCAGATAATAAAAAGTTGCAAAAGTTGCTTAAATACAACATTAGTTTAGTCTGTCGCAGTTATTTAGATATTTATTTTCATTTTGATTATTTAATTGTGTTTAAATTGCTCTTTTAAGCCGTTTGCGCGACACTTTGGTAGACGACTTTATTGGGAACTTTTAAAACATGTACAAAAACTTTCTGAGCAACATTTCGACGCGTTCGACGCGGGTTAGGCAGCAGGAAGTCACGTGACACGTGACTTTAAAGTTAACTGTGGGGTTCACGCGGGACACGACCCCCCCGGCCTCCTGGCTCAAAGTCCTGGGCTCGTTTGGCTTTCTGGGCTGGGATGCGTTCGCGTGCTGCTGGGAAATCTGAACACCTTGGACTTTGTTTCAGTGTTCACGAGCTGTTTGAAGAGGAAACAGAGTTTAAAGGGCCACTCCGCTGCTTTCACCACCTCCATGCTCTGCTTCTTTGACTCTAGACTGAGAACGCTTGTCGTTATTTTACCAGAAGCGCATTAAACACACGTTCACTTCACGTGAATCACGTTCGGCTGCTCGTTTAGAAGTTTGTTACCTCTTGCCTACGTAACTGTACGAGCTCAACAACAAGTTATTGTGGAGGTAAAGTCCAAATTGTTACAATTAATTATTAATTATATGACATTATAAAAGACACGGCTGTAAAAGTGCATTATTGCTCTTTGTGTTATGAATTATTAAACATACATTTGCATATCGACGACAGATATGTCGACCCGTGTGTAATTCTCTGTAGACGGCTGCTATGACTTTTATACTTTATGAATTATTAAGGAATATCCCCACCGACATCTATTGTATTTATACGTCTGTCAGCCATTGCCGGGTACTGTCAGGTCGTCGCGAGCTCTTTATGTAAATATAACTGCTCGAAGCTCAGAACGAGGCAGGAAGTGAAAGGCAGAATGGACGAGGCGGAGGACAGTCGCTGCCGTCCCAGTCGACGCCCACTTCCTTCTTAAATTATGGCTAAAAACCTATTTAGAGGTCACGGTGACCTTTGACCTTTGAGTCAAAGTGTCACCTGTTGAGCGTCCCGAGCAGCCGCGGTCGCAGTCTTCAGTTCCTGAGTCACGGTGTTGGATAAAAGGCCAAAAAAAAAAAAAAAAAAAAAGGTTTTTCCAGGACATTATGATGTCACAGCGAAGTTGACCTTTGACCTTTTGGGTAAATATTCTCATCGCTGCATTAAACACCTGTGTGATCTGTGTCGTCATAAGTACCGCATCAGCCCTTCAGTTATGAACAGAAGCGGCCGGCACCGAGGCTTACAAACAATCAAGGATATTCAACATATTCCAGGGAGTTATCCCAAAATATTCCAGGATACTGCAATAAATTCCAAAACCGGTCCACACAAAAGACAGATGTATAAGAGCACAAACACAGACAGGCTGCAGTCGGAGAAGTGACTTTTTATTATTTCAAAAACAATCCAGTGAAACGTGCACGCACACACACACACACACACACACACACACACACACACACACACACACACAGTCATGTAACAGATACGACCGCGACCTTTTTCACTAATGCGGGTAAAATTCAAAATGTGAACGTGACCCAGAGGAAGAGCTGAGGAAACAGGAAGCGCATCATCAACGCATCAGATGACTGAAGCGTGTTTTCAGCTCCGAGCGGGATTTAAGTCATGAGGTACGGAGGTCAAACTGTGCCAAAATAACGTGTTAATGACGTTAAACAGTCATTATCTGTGCGTTTGAAGTTTGTGAACCGTCTTTAAACGCGTCTCCATACAAAATAAATAATGTGATTATAACACACAACAACATGTGTAAACAGACAGAAAATAAATTTAAATATTAAACGTTTGATTTGTGTGACGCTTCATATCAGAAACACTGTGTCCCACTTGTCAGTTTATTACGATTTTTATTTATTTTTTATTTATAATTTTATAATTTACTTCTTGGTATTTTTTAGTGTTTTTTATAAATTCATTTATTTCTTCTTTATATTAAGTTTGTTAAATATGTTTTTGTCACTTTGTATTTCTAATTATTTTTGCAATTTAAAGTTAATAAAAAATTAATTGTAAACAAAATCTATTTATTTTAACATTAAGATAAATTGACTGCTTTTATTTGAATATTTTATTTGCTTAATGTAAATGTAAAATTAAAAACTATATATATAAAAAATTCTATTCTTAATTTTTTTATTTTGTTTAAGTATTAATGGAATTTTTGTTGCTTTGTTGGTTTAAATTAAATGTTTTTACTTCATTTATTTTTGATGTTTTTTATGCTAGTTTTTAGTTTAGAATTAATAAATCATCTGATTATTAATTTACTGATCTGTAAACATTAAGACGAAGCAACAAAGGTGATGGGAAATGTAGTCTTTAAGGGGAAAAACACTAGCGATGCCACATTTGAGTATGTTTGGAAGATCATGGAGATCAATTTAATTTGATTAAATCATAAAAATACATAAAAATCACCATAAAGCGACAAGTGGCAGCTCAGCCTCTGTGCTTCTGACACATCATTCATTCCTGTGGACACACGCATGTAAAAATATAAAAATATGAGAACATATTCATGCTGTCACTCAGCTCTTTACAGTATAAACACTGTTTTTCAGTCCCATCTTTGTTGTACCGCATAAAACATGGACGCTCAAAGTGGGCGGCTCAGGCCGTCGCCATCTTGGCGGTCCCCGACTCCGGCTAATCCAAAAATGGGCAAAGAGGTGGAGCCGAGGCGGCCGAGTGAAGCCTGGCTGATGAGCCACCTTAACTTCCTTCCAACTTTAAGCCTTAATATAATTTAAGTTATAAATAAAATATAAAAGCCTTTATATAATTTAAACGGGTGAGTTAAAATTAGCTTTAGAGACCAAAACCGTTTTTTGTACCAGGCTGTAAACACGTTTATTTCTGCTGTAAAGTATTTAACACGGGGCTCTGTCGGGACTGACTCGCCTTTGGAGCCTCAAGTGGCCGCTCGGGGAACTGCAGGTTTTGGCACTTCCTGTTGGCCGCCTGGGACGGACACGGTGCGAACTCTGTAAACGGACACGTGTCTTTGTTTGAGTTCGACATCCCATCGTCATGTAAACGTTCTTGTTCGTGCGAAGAGAAACTGCTGTTTAAACAAGAGGCGAAGGGACGAAAGTGCACAAATGAAATATCTTTTAAAAGAACGACTTCAGTCACTTAAGGGAACAAATTACACATCTGAGAGGAAAACAAAATACACAAGGACACAAATTAGAAATTAAAAGCAAAGAAATTGTCTTTTTGACGGTTAAATTAGTCACATAAGGAAACAATTTAGTTATTTCAGGGAACATATTAAGTATTTTGTATTATGAGGGAACAACTTGAATTTACGGGGAACAGTTTGGAAGTTTGATGGAACAAATGAGTGACTTAAGGGAACAAGTTAAATAGAAATGTGACGAAACAAATTAACAAATTTCAGGGCACAAATAGGGGAACAAATGACTAATTAAAAAGAAAAAATAGCAATTTCAGGGAACAAATTACTCATGACTATTAGTCACTTAAGGGAACAAGTTATTCATTTAAAGTTAAAAAAAATATCAATTTGACAAAAAATTGGAATTTCAGTGCACAAAATTTGCCAATTAAGTGATCAAATTAGCAACGTGAGGGAACAGTTTTGCAGTTTAAGGGAACAAATAAAAAATTTTGAGAGAAAAAATATAGGATTTTCATGGCACAAATTAGCAATTTGAGGGAACAAATGACAAGTTTCAGGGAATAAATAGACAGATTGAGAGCACAAAGTAGTCAATTAAGGAAAAAGAAAAGTAACGTAAGAACAAGTTAGAGACTTAAGGTAACAAACTATGAAAGGAATTTAAGGGGAAAAAATTTGTCACTTAAGGGAACAATTCCATTTAAAATAGGCATTTGAGGGAACAAATTAGAAATGTAGTGGATCACATGGAGTTTTAGGGCTCAAATTAGTCACTTGACCAAACAAATAAGACATTTGAGAAAACAAATCACAGCAGATCTCTTGGTTTTAGTTTAGTTTAGGCATTTCTGATGCCGTAGCTGCATCGACCAACCAGGGGCCGGTGATGTCATCAGCGGAGGACAGAGTGTTTGTGGACGGACGTTTGGGACGAGGAGTTGGCAGGTTTGGCCACATGGAAAGTATAAAAGATTATTAATATTAAACATGCATTTAGATTACATCACACCTTTGACTTGTATTGATTTGGCAACAAGGCTATAAAAACTGTGGAGGTGGAGACGTGCGCTGTTCTGCACACAAGGTTAGCATGTAATTACATTAATTACTCTAAACGTTGTCAAAGAAGTGAGTTTAAAAGTCACTTTTAATGAAATACATCGAATTTTATTACACTACTTTGTAACGTCACTGACTGGATTCAAAGCTGGAGGTTTGCTCAGCTCGTTGTTTATTTTTATCAACAAGAAGCCGATCTGAACGGGTTTTACCGACCTTTGACCTCCCGCTCTGCCGCGGGAAGAACGAATGACGTTAACTCAGCCATCACGCACACGCACAAACACACTCAAACCCGTACATCGACACAGAAAACGGCGAGGGCCGCGTGAATTGCAACTTTTTTCCCTTCGACATTAATTTAAAATTTTGACTTTAATCAAAACTCGAGATTTGGACACTTGAAAAACAAATTTCTTATGATTAATACTGTTTTCCCTCAGAAGTCTGCTTTATCTATTAATACTTTAATCAATTTGAACCTTTTCCCTCAGTTTTTCAGTTCTGACTTGAATTAAGAAACTTTACTCTTAGAGTTACGACTTATTCTAAAATTCTGACATGTGACGTTTAAACTTCATCTAAAAACGACTGATGACAACTTTAACGTCGCAAGTCTGATTTATCCTCTGAGTTACGACTTCGACACAAAATCTGGACGTTTTGAAAGAATTTAAACGTTTGTTTCTCATAACCATCATGTTTAATCTATTAAAACTAAACGTTTCTGGCCCTAATCGTCTTCCATACGCTCGCTCTCTCGCATTAACACACACACACACACACACACACACACACCAGTTTAGAGATAAAATGTAGTAAATGAGTTAAAACTGGTCCTAAACCAGACGTTAGGTTGGCATACAGCACTCTGGCAAGCAACATGGCACACAAGACCTTTACGCTAAATAAATAAACACTGTTCGTGTGCGATTCTTCAGTCCGAGCGACGAGAGGTCCGGTCCCTGCGGGAGGTTTCCGACGCGCGTCATTTAATGTTCTTCAGCAGTGAAGTGCGGGCGTTCACCACGGCCTTGAAGGCGTCTTCGCTGCCGGGGGCGACGCATTTGTCCGGGTGCAGCAGGACCGCCAACTTCCTGTACGCCTTG
Organism: Siniperca chuatsi; assembly: GCF_020085105.1. NCBI lineage: Eukaryota > Metazoa > Chordata > Actinopteri > Centrarchiformes > Sinipercidae > Siniperca > Siniperca chuatsi. The sequence goes on along the minus strand of NC_058065.1, from coordinate 1,348,630 downwards.
TTCACCTCCTCCCTGGAAACCAGCGGGCGGGAAGCAACAGACAATAATTAAACAATGTGGGAGTCTATGGCTACCACCCAGCCCGACCTCTGACCTCTGACCTTTGACCTCTGACCTGTGACCTCTGGCCGTTTACTCACCGCGTGGCACCAGGTTTGACGCCCAGCATATCCCAGGAGTCCTTGCTGTTTCGGATGCGGCGGATGGTGTCGGCCTGCTCTTTGGTGAAACCGACGCTGACCTCCGACACCGGACGCTTCCCGCCGTTCTCACACATGTCGGTGATGGACGAGAAGAACGCCTGCGGGACGACACGAACACACGACACTAGAAGCTATTTCTTTCTTTGTTTTATAAAAACACCGGATTTGAGCTTTGCGTGCGTTTGTGTACCTGAAACATCTCGTTGATGCCCTCTCCGCTCTGCGCTGACGTTTCGAAGTAATGGAACCCTCTGGACTCCGCCCACAGACGCCCCTCGCCCTCGTCCACCACCCGCCGCTTCGCCAGGTCCACCTGCACAGACGGACATTTTAAAAAAAGGCGTCGTTTAGCTGCTTTTCCCGCTTCGTATGATTTGTTTGGGCATCTGAACAATGACACTCCGAGGAAGCGGTCTCGGTCCGGTCCCAAGCGAATTCTGGACCGTCCGCTGATTCGGACACTTCCTGGTTTGGCCCCGAGTTTAAAGGGGCAGTTCGGGTTTTTGGAAGTGAACCCGCAGCGGCTGAACGCATTTCAGCCGCCTAAAAGTATCAGTCAGTTTAAGTGGACGCTGTATTTTCCTCGCCGTCAGACAGCCCTTTCCCGTGGCACTACATTCTCTCAACCGTAGAACGTCCGTATTCCTACGCACGACGCAGATCAGCTGTTTATGGAAGCGGCAAGAAAAAGAAAAATGAGCGACGGAGTTCACCGTGGAGACGAGAGGACGCCGTTATGAAGCGCAGCTGCCGAAGATCGTTCCCTTTACCTGCAGGTGTGCGGCGTTTCGTACCCGATGGCTGGGCTCTTCAGCAGGGGTCAGAAACGATCAGACGGCGAGGTGACGCGGTGAAAGGACTCTAAATATAGCGTACACTTAAACTTTTAGGTGGCTGAAATACGTGCAGCCGAGTTCCTCCTGCGGCCTTTCCTGTGACGGCGAGACCCTCATGCAGGCGCGTCATGTGATCACCTGCAGCGTGTGATCACCTGAGCTCTAACCAGGTAACCATGAAGCCAAAGCATCCGACTGGAGGAGCTGGTTGGGAGCGTAGGAGTCTGACCTTGTTGGCGCAGACGACGAACACGATGCTGTCCATGTTGGCCTGGGAGCCCATTTCCTGTTTCATCTCCCCGAGCCAGCTGTCGAGAGCGTCGAAACTCTCCCTGAGGCCGACGTCATACACCAGCAGCACGCCCTGGCTGTCCTTGTAGAACTCGTTACGCACCTTCGAGACAGAAACAACACGAAGAAGAAGAAGAAGAAGGAGGATAAGGGGAGCAGGTAAAGGCGGAGGAAAGCTCCAGGATCAACAGCGCCACCTGCTGGCAGGTTTCCCACATCACAACCAATGAAATGCTGCGAAGTACTTCAAAAGCATAAACGATCAAAACGTGAACTCTCTGTGACTCACTTCATAGAAGAAAGGATGACCGGCCATGTCAAAGATGTTCACTTTGATTTCTCTATCGCGAACCTGCACCCTGACAACACACACAGTACTGGTATTACAACACACCTCGTACTTCCACTACGATGGTGATAAAACACTGGAGACACAGAAAGCATATTCTACACACACAGTAACAGATTAGGTACGCAGCGTATGAACTTACTTGGTGACGCCATAGTCGATGCCAATAGTGGCCAAATACTTGGGAACAAATCTCTTCTCACAGTAGCGTTTGATGATGCAGCTCTGAAAAGGAAAATTGATTCACGCCAGACTCCCTTCAGAAATGTAGCAATTTAAAGGTGGATTGCTGAACGAAGACTGCAGGAGTGACGTCAACAAGAAAACTAATTATTAAAGTTGACTATTAATCTTAACCAGTAACATGTATGCCGAATGTTAGTAAGGATTGTGACAATTTTAGGGGACCTTGTTAATAGGTTACAGCTTAATGTATTAACGCATAATTCGTAGTTGTTGTAGAATTACGACATTTTTTAGGTAAATTCGGCATACAAACAATAAACTATGCAGACATTGCTTACATAGTATTTCAACGTTTTTAAATGGTTCACTTTAAGAGTTGTCGCTGCTGAATGAAGACAGAAGAATTACCGCTGATAAGAAAACAGGATGTATGCCGAATTTCAGAGAAGATGGTGTCAATTTAAAAAAGGTACATTGTTTTTATGCAAAAACACAGATGAGTTAAACCATTTTAGAATCGTTGGTTTCTCCTGGCACATTCGGCATACACATTATACACCAAGCAGACATTACTTCATTAGAACATCATCATTTTTATCTGGTGCACTTGGTTTGTCGCCAGCAAGTGTCGCCTTTCCTGCTGAATAGAGACCGCAGGAGGAACGTTAATATTAAAACTAATTATTTAATAATAACAACTAATTTATACGCCGAGTCTTAGAAGATATAGTATTCTTACGAAACATATTGTCATTGATGTTGCACTGCGTACTAATTATTAGTAATAATCAAGAACCCCTGTAAATAATAGATTTTTATACGGAGTCTGGTGATAGAAGAAACAACAGAAATCAGACCCCATAGCGTCACAAACCTGACACCAAAAGCACAAGAACCGTTGATCATTAAAGCTAACACCAGCTTAAAAATAAACACATCGCTGGCCAGCTGTACAAAGAAGGGTTTTTAAAGCTTTACAGCAGCTACGAGCATCTCAACTCAAATGCGCCTGAATTCAATTCGGGGTTTGGGCTAAAATAAGCTGGTGGTCACTCACCTTTCCGACCTCGGCATTTCCGAGGCTAATTACCTTCACACGCAGCGACTTCTTATTGTCTCTTCGCTTCGGTGCGTTTGTTTCCATTTGGATTTCTTTTAAATTGACGTTTCTGCGGTGAAACTTTACGGGATGCTAATGAGGAAGAATTCAGTGTTGACAGCTAGCTGTTAGCTGCTAGCTGTTACTGTTGTTGCTGTTGGCAGCGAGGCTAACAGGGCTACCTAGCCGTTAGCAAACTGGCTAATAGTTAGCACGGCTCTTAAACTGAATTATTATCGGATTAATTAATCACACTGCATTGTTTTACTTTGGCGTTAGTGCTAATGTTTTTGGTTCAGCTGCCATCGCAACACACAGCAGAGACACAGCTCGCCTGCTAGCCTCATAGCATAAGATGCTAACCGGAGTCAAGTTAGCCGCTACAGAGGTAAATTACGACTTCCGCTCATGCTTTTCAAAATAAACCTGTTTTCTACACAAAACTACAATCTCTTAAAATACCTTAAATCTACTTAATTTAACCCTGAAAAAACCCCAAACACAAAATTAAGGGATTAACCAATGCATACATTAATTCATTAATCCAAAAAAAAAATCTTAATATATTACAATCCATTAATTATCCCCTTAAAATCTGATTAAAAACACATGAATAACATCATTATAAATGCTAGATTTGCTGTTCTTGTCCACCAGGTGGCTAAAATGTCACACTTTGCTGCTTTAATTTGGATTTATTAAAACATTTATGTAACACATTTTAATGTCAGATTAGCTTTTACAGAGCAAACATGACCACCAGCTAAACATTCGTACAGATAATGATCAGATCATTACACCACAAATTCTCAGGAAAATATCAGAACAACAAAACAAACGACCGATTATTTCTATGAAAATACTTTCATAATAACCATCTGCCACGCAGAGTGAAAGCAAAAGGAAACGTTTACAAGATTTAAAATGAAAAAAGTGATTTTCGTTAAACTACTGCATAAAAGCAACATCAGCAAAGTAAAACTGAAGCTTTAAAGGAGAAACGACATGTTTTTTCAGATTTTACAGTCGAATCTTAAAGCTGCAATATGCCAGATCTTAACGTGCGGAGGCACAAAGGGTCCAGTGTTAACAGCCACGTGATTGGCTGTCCGCTCAAGCAGCAGCCAATCACATAACTGGCCCCGCCCCCTTTTTGTTTTGATTGACAGATAAAGACTTTGTGATGACAGAGAGTATTATGAAGTTAAAATATTCATTAATTCAGGACGTTTTGATGTTAAAACTTAAATAAAAATGAGCTGCACTAATATATTTATTTGATTTTAAAAAGCAGGACAAATATTTCGGAAAGTTTTTAAACATTATTGGATTTTCTCACAATTTTACTTGTTATATATTATTTATTATTTATTTAGCGATGTCTTTATTATTTTAATATCGAACTACTTAAAGCTCCATGCTAACGCAGCTTTTAGTCTCTTCAGATTTGACTAAAACTCAATTAGAAATTTAAGATAAATGCAAATAAACCACGAACACAA